>NC_064303.1:86677325-86702325 GCF_023373825.1 Bactrocera dorsalis
GCTGCTCCAAAGCAACCGGGTGGGTGGCTTCTTACATTGTACGTGTGAGCCGTCTACTTTCAGTTTGATATACTTTCATATGTATGTAGATATGTATGTGTTATTCTTAACCGTATGTATGTGTAAATCTGTGAAAAAAGAGAAAAAACAAGCATTTGGAAAGCATAAAAAGCTGAGGAGAAACAGCGCTGTTCACCTGAAAATGCGCTAAATGTAAACAACGGTAATGCAACAGCCAACAGCATGGAAGCTGCGCTAGCACACATTGCACAACGGGAATGTATTTCACACTATTCACACCTAAATAGAAATATGCAAATAAGTACATACATAGCACTTGCTAAGCACTTGCATTCCAGTAAATTTCGATTGCTGTTTTCTGGTGTTTGGCAGCATCAATTATTTGTAAGGTATACACACTCAACTACAAGGCAGAAAAACAACAATAACTGCATATGGTACATATACATTTATAACTATGGTTCATATATAATCATATGTGAAATTTTCAGTTTTATATCTCACAAATTGAGGGTCTAGTGATTGTAAGCGTATATAGAGAGACGGATGGGTAGTAGGACATAGCTAAATCGACTCAGTTTGTCGTGTTGATATATGTATTCACTTATATATCATATATGTATATATTTCCATCTGGATATTACAAACTTCGTGACAAACTTAATATATCCTGTTAAGGGTATAGGAATAAAAAATGTACATATTCATGTGCGTGTGCATGATTGAAGCCGAATTCGAAGAAAATTTTCAGAACAACAAATCAAATTGAAATTATCGAACTCCTATCGGCTCACACATATTTACACACACATCCATATATACATTTGTATCTTGAATATACAACCATAGTGAGATGCATATTTGGGCATACAAAAGCATACAACTGTGCATGCATCGTTCTAGCTATTTTAGCAAAGATTGCAAAGTTGTGCGTGTATTGGTGTACATACATAAAGACACACAAATAATATACATACTTATGTATATACATATGTTTTACTCCAATGCATTTGCACTGCATAAGTCGTCTACCATTTCTCCATATATTAATGTGTGTTTCCACACAGCCACAAATGTAAATTTCTCACTACACCCCTCTCAGCAGACGCGATTGCGTTTATTGTTCAATAAAATAAATTTAGTGCACTTTAGCTAAGCACTTTACATACTAGCATAGTATGTGCGCGCAATAGTACAACACCTACAACCTATATTTAGCTAGTTTGCATCATCACTGGAAGTATACCGTTATGCACGGCCGCGAAGTGCATGTTGTATGCATTGAATCCTATTTGTTTAATGTTTATGTTCAGGATTGCAGCAATTTTGCTTTTAAGTAAAAAATCGTAATTATAAATAGCTTAACGCATCGATTTTACACGCATTTTTGCTCCACGCAATATTTTACTCTTCGCCAATAAAATGTTACTCATACGACATGACACCATTAGGAGTCGGATCTGCACATATTAATTTATCTACTGTGGAATTTAGTTCAACCATTTTTTGGTGATTTATAAAAACGAAAAAACGTTAACTTTGGTTGCAGCGTAGCTTTAGCAACCTTTAAAAGTAATGAAGTTTCCCTTACAAGCGCTTGATATTGATCGGACAGTTGTATGACAGCTACGAGTATATGCTATTGTGGTCTGATTTGAACAATTTCTTCGGAGTTTGTACCGTTGGCTTGGATAATAAAGTATACTAAAATTCGGTAAGATATCTTTTAATTAAAAAAAATTTCCATACAAAAACTTAATTTTGATTGTTAGGTTGTATGACAGCTATATGCTATTGTGGTCCGATCTGAACAATTTCTTCGGATTTTGTACCGATGGCTTGGATAATAAAGTATGCTAAAATTTGGTAAGATATCTTCTAAATTAAAAAAGTTTTCCATATAAAAACTTAATTTTCTTCTTTGAGTTTGTATGACAGCTATATGCTATAGTGGTCCGATCTAAACAATTTCTTCGGAAACTATACGGTTGACTTGGAAAATAATCTATGCAAGATGGCGTGAATATATCTTGTTAAATAAAAAAGTTTTTCATACAAAAGATGTTTTGATCGTTGAGTTCGTATGACAGCTATATGCTATAGTACTCCGATATCGGCGGTTTCGACATTTACAGTACCTGTCCAATAAATTACGAACGAGAGCAAAAAAACAAAAATATATATATATATATATGGCGACAAAATATTGAATATGATTCAATACAAAAATATAATAATTTAAGTTTAATGTATATAGCATATAAAAAACAATTTTTTTCTAAATTTAGCCAAATATTTATGTTTTTATTAATGATTAAAGTTAGAACTATTTTTCACTTCGTTCGTAATTTATTGGACAAGTACTGTAAGCAGCTTCTTGAGGAAAAAAGAAAGTGAGCAAAATTTCAGATCTATATCTAAACACTGAAGCTATATTCAGTCCTACACGGACAGAGCTAAAAATCGACTTAACTCGTCACTCTGGTCATTTATATATTATATATATATATATGTATATATAATATAACCTGTTCAGTTAGTCTGGTTAAAGGTTTTCACTGAGAAGCATATTTATTTCTATTTATATACCCATATACATACTCCTATATGTGAACTCATAAAAATGCACGTGTTCAGAGTCAAAAGAAATTCCGCCAGCTATCCCTTTATACACACAATAAATATTACAATAACAATTGTGTTTATATAAATAGCAGTTATGTGTATTTTATGCAAAGGTTGACGAAATTTTCGCCTAAATACATACACACTCACATCTATATTTGCGCTTACAGCACAATGAACAGGTGGGATCCATTCAGTTCCCTTGTTGGTATGTGCTCAATACAGCCGGCTGGCAGTTAGCTTTTCGCTGACATTGCATTACCATTGAACTTGACACCTAAATTGCGCTCAAAATTAAATAAATGCACTTGTATAAAAAAGTTATTTGTGCTCTTGGACTTGTAATAGAAGCCAATAAAATAAATCAGTGGCCACAACAGCTTCGGCACTACACAGACTAGTCTATGTCACTTGCGGACGTAACTTAAGAGGTGTGCTCGAAGCATAGCGAGAATTTTCGTTTAGAGAAAAAAATATTTATACATTCGTTTACATTAATATTGTCGTGTACAAAATAATTCCCATTCGGTATTATGCCCTTATGAGAGCGCTTCTTCCAATCGTTGACAAATTTCTTAAACTCGAATTTGAGATAGCTTTTAGCTTTTTCGTTTTTTGACTAGAATTCGTGAACGAGTTCTTTGATCTATTTATTTTAGTTAACGAAAACTGTTAAGCTTACAAAAAAGTCTAACCTTATATATATGGACTCCCGCTATTTTCTGAACACACCTCGTACAAACTGAGTACCCAAATAACAAGTCAACTGAAAAGCCCCCGGTTGACACCTAGAAGGCGCTACTAGAATATGATGATCCATTGATTTAGTTGACAGCTGTCGGATCATTAGTTTGTGAGTTATATCATTTTTGTCAGAACTTTTGTTATAGTGAAAAAAATGGATAAAAATGAATTTCGGGAGTTGAAAAATAATGCTTTTTGAAGGGAAGAAATACAATTGAAACAAAAACTTGTCTTGGCGACGAGTTTCCAGACACTGCTGTAGGAAAATCAACCATCAAGTACTGATAGTTAGTTTAGACGTATTGAAATGAGCAGTGGACTCCCTAAATAAGTTGTTACCAACGAAAGCATAAAAAAGTCCACAAAATAATTTTGGATGGCTGTAAAATGAAGTTGTTCGAGATAGCAGGCACTCCAAAGATATCAACTAAACGTGTACATCATATCATTCGCGAATATTTGGGTATGAGAAAGCAAAGTAGGTGCCTCGTGGGCTCACTTTTGACTAAAAACAACGACGAGATGATGATGATTCGGAGCGGTGCTTGGAGATGTTCAAGCGTAATAAGCCCGAGTTTTTGAGTCGATATGTGACAACGGAGGAAACATGGCTTCATCATTGCATGCCGAAGTTTTATCGACAGTCACAATTCAGTAAGATCGATGGCAAAAATCTATAAATTGAGCTTTGAAGTGCTTTCGCATCCACCGCATTCTTCAGAATTTGACTCCAGCGACTATTTCTGTTCTCAGATCTCAAAAGAAAGCTCGATGGGAAGAAAGCTTCGTTGAATTAAAAGATGATTGACAAAACTGAGACTTATTTTGAAGCAAAGAACAAATCGTAATACAAAAATGGTATCGAAAAGTTGGAGGGTCGCTATAATCAGTGTATCACCCTCTTAAAGGGAATTATGTTGGATAAAACATAAGAGTTTTGCCAAAAAAATTTGTTTTACTATGTTATGCCGTGGACTTTTCAATTGACCTGTTTTATGGATCGCTGCCACCATGTGTCGCTTTCTGTTGCTGCTGATTTAGTTACATAACGCAACGAATATTCATACATATACAGAGTAAATTTGACTATTTCCAAATTAGTTCGAAAGTAGATAGATTTGATTTTGACTTCTAAAGGTTTTTGTCGATTACCACTTTATGCGACAACATGTGCTAATGATTCCTTGCATAGTATATGATAGTTATAAGTGCCAACAGAGCGTTGACATGCTAATCGAATGAGTTGAAGAGCTATGCAATGATCTAATAACACTTGAGTTATGTCAGACGAAATCTTAAACCCTAGACGTCCTACAAGCCAATTGAGTTCAAAACTATTTGTTCATTTTGTCGAATACGAAGCAGAGAACACAGTAAGAACAAATTGCAAAGTTTTTCTTTGCAATCTCGCACGATCTGTTACTCTGAGATGCTAGCGAATCAAAGGACAAGGTATAGTTTAACCAATAGGTGGACAATAGAAACTAGTCTTTGATCTGAACAAGAAATTTATGCTATTGGGTTCGCTTTTCTGCGCTACGCATGTGTGGATGTGTACTCATGCTGCACTTGACTTTTTTCGTTTTGCTGTGAAATGCTGCAATTCTCATTTGTGGGATTATGATGCACTTGACATATGCAATTCGTTTTCATTTGGGCAGACAGGAAAAGGCATGAAAATAGAATAACAACCCTGTAACTAGCATGCCCATAATAAGCATATTTTAAGTTGCGAAATTCGAATAAAAAGTGAAATACACACTGTGGCTTGACGTGCCCCCAACACCTCGAAGTGTGTCAGTGGCACATTTGAGAGCATTTCCAGATGTGCAACGGTACATGAGCTATGTTGTGTGTGTGTGCGCGCGCTGACATGGATGAGCCGGCAGTGCAGTCAACCAGCCTCTATTTGCCTGGCGTACTTATGCGTTTACATAGCTACAAAACACATGTTGCAATGATGCATTTGCACACACACACACACACTCATAGATTTTCGCATTCTCAGCACTTGATGTCATTTGTTTTAATAGTTTAAGGTCAAAATGTTTGTGTCTACTTAAACACAATTTTTATCACGATGATAAGCAATGGATACAGCGAAGCGCATGTGTGCCTGTGTGTATGTGGTAGCTATGGCGACTCTCACCCAGAACTTAGCGTCGTTGCACATTGTTATTGTACATAAAGTGCCGCGAAAGCATATCACTTCGACACATCGCCGCGGCTGATTGAAAGTCGTCGTTTGGCATTAGCGGCGCAAACATTTGGCATTACACGTGGGTTTTCTGTGGCGGATCATATCGTATGATACAGTGTGAGAATAATTGAAAGTGCATATATGGCAGTCAGAGAACGCAAGCGAAAAATAAGAGCGAAAAAAAAATCGAATGAAAGAAGAAAAAACGTTCACTTGGGTTCAACCGAAGCTACAATACCTTTCAAAAATAAATAAGCTTTCATACAAGAACTTGATTTTAATCGTTCAGTTTGTATGGCAGCTATATTATATAGTGGTCCGATCTAAAAATTACTTCAGATGTTATAGCAATGATATGGGAAATAATTCGTGCTAAATGTCGTAAAGATATCTCGTTAAATAAGAAAGTTTTCCATACAAATAGGAACTAATGAACTTAATTTTGATTTTTAAGTTTGTATGTCAGCTAAATGTTAAGGAGATCCGATATCGGCGATTCCAACAAATGAGTAACTTCTTGGCAAGAAAAGTTCACATTCGAAATTTCTGATCGATATAGCAAAAACAGAAGAACTAACACGCGGGCTGAACCCCGAGAAGCGGATTATTTGCCGGCACCGACGAAAAAAACTTATGATTCAAAACCTTGGATGGAAGAAATTTTTATTTGACAAGATATCTTCACGAAATCCGGCATAAATTATTGTCCACGACAACACCAGGATCTCAGAATATATTGTTGAGGTCGTATTCCTGACATATAGTAGTCTTACCGCCGACCAAAATCCAATTAAATACCTTGAATTCGAAAAGAGAGCTTCAGTGCAAGCCAAATTAACGATTTTTCTTGTTGTTTATTCCTTAACTGGTATAAATTGAGAAAGTTCAGAATGATCCGTAGAACATTTCACGCATACGCGATTTTATAAAAGAAAAAATGAACACTTCTAATGTGCACGACACATCTAAATAAAAATGCTGCTTACACTGCTCGATATCTTAACTTGCAGCTTACACATTAGAAATTGTGTGGAAATATGAGTTCCATTGTTTTTCGTTGATTGGCTTCTCTGCGAAACGCCTTAGTGACGCAAGAGCAGCAATCTATTCTTTGACTTTGAACACGTTCCGTGTATAATGCAAATCACACTGCAAACAATTGCAGTAAAAAAATACACGCACACACATACACACATACCAAAATTCACGAAGAAAAATGTGCTGAAGCAGCGATTTTTGCTTGATTTTTGAAAATATTCTCAGCCATGCAGTCAAAGCAAATGCCGTGCAATAATTATTTAATATTGCCACACTTATGTATGTGCAAATGTAATGCTTTAGTAGACATATATATATTTATTTATTTCAAGTACTTGTCTGCACATTTTTTATTTCTGCTACTCGTGCTCATATTTCCTTGCTCATTCCTCATGCGCTTCACTTTGTGTTCACTTCTTCTTATGTTGCCACACTTACATTTCGCTCCCTGCAATTGTTGTACTTCAGCACTTTTCAACTTGCTATATATTTGTTGTAAGCCAACTGATATTCGATCAGTTTGTATGGCAGCGTAATCGTGAAAGTGTTCTACCTATTCGCCATTATAAACGAATATTATTTGCAACAGCATAAATGAAAAATTAGCTTATATAGCTGAAACACTCGGGCCTGCTGAGTTTGCTACAACCCAGTAAATAATAATTTTTATCTCAGAAGCAGTTACAGATATCTCATGTTCCTTGTTGCCATTGGTATAAAAGTAACAGCACAGCACGTACCTTCGCAGTTGCGTTGGTAGGCCAGTGCGTATGAGTAACCATTTAACTCTCATTCGAACGTTCAGTAGTAAACATGTGTGAACGAGTTTTTCCAGAATATTCTTATCTGCCACGCAAGCGAATGTAATTTTCTGACAATATATAAATATGTGCGTATACTGTTGCTGATTATTGAAATCCTTGACCTACTTCATTCATAGCTTGATTCATAAACACTATTTATTATTAGCGATAAAAGTTTAACGGCACGACGAAGCGAACAGGAAATTACGAAGTAGGTTTGATTACACGCATTAAAAAGAATATCAAATACTAAATGTAAAGCATGGTTTGAAGAATAAGTATGGCTTGTCAATTTTTTGAAGAAAAATTTATAAAAAAAAAATATTTTTTTTGTAATTTTTTTTTGTAATTTGTAATTTCATCAACTATTTATGCATTCCTGGATAAAATTTCCATTTTGCAAGCATAGCATTAGCCTAGTCAGGCCGACTGTTACGCCGCGGCTATGCTTATTTTCTTCCTGGTGCTTGGAATTTATGAGCACAACAATGAAACAAACGATGCAATTATTCGAATGCAATATTTTCGTGGGTGGTCGTCCATACCAGGACTTGAGGTCAAGAGTTTAATGACTCGCTGTGGCTCTAGTATGACCCGCGCAAGAAAAATATCAATAGGGTAGGCCATAAATATTTAATTTGTGTTTTTGCTATTAATGAAATATATTTATATATCACTGTCATATGATTTTAATTTAGAATGTTTTGTAATAATTGTATAGATGCATACACCCACACTCTTAAGCATATATTTACAAGTACGTCTTGACACAATTTATTTCAAAAACAACATCTTGTGTCATAATAATGAATTATTAATTTGTTTGCTTATTAATATATACACACACATATATATATGTATACGCATCTTGAAAAATGTAAAAAGCTCTAATCTCCGGCTCAAATTTGGGTTATCAGCGCTTTAGTGGTAATTGGCGCAAAGCTACTGCTGCCGCGTTGGCGCCTAACCGTAGCACGATGAAAGTCAAGTCAGCAATTTTTTTTATAAAATATTATATAAATTTTTTATGTGCTTAATTGATTGAATAATACAGTGGTGGAAATTATTAATAGATGCAAATCATTTAAATAAAAAAATGTATTACTTTTTCTTTTCTAAAAGATATTTCAATGCGTCGGAGACCTTACAAAATATATCCAGATGATCAGCATGATGGTCTGAGACGATTTAGTTATGTCAATAGTTTATTAGTTTTGGAGATATTCATGTAAAATTTTGTTCATGACATTTTCTTCCAAAGTAGCTGCTAACTTGTCGGAACCGCCGATATCAGATCACTACAGCAAATGGTTGCTATGCAAACAGAAGGGTCGGAACTAAGTGCTTGTGTGGAAACATTTTTCGTTTGACTAGATATTTTTACGTTCTGCTTTCTCCAGACTGGATAAGGAAGCGAAGCAAATAGGTTTGGTAGTGAAGGAGGACAAAACAAAATATCTCCTGTCATCAAATAAACAGTCGTCGCACGCGCGACTTAGGTTCCACGTCAGTGTTAACGGTCATAACTTCTAATTCGTAGATAATTTCGTCTATCTAGGAACCAGCATTAACACAATCAGTAAAGTCAGCCTCGAAATCCAAGGCAGAATAACTTTTGCCAACAAGTCCTACTTCGGACTGAGCAGGAAATTGACAAAAGCCAAACTCTACAAGTCACTCGTTATTCCCGTCCTGCTATATGGTGCAGAGGCATGGACGATGACAACAACCGATGAGTCAACGTTGCAAGTTTTCGAGAAAAAAGTACTGCAGAGAATTTATGACCTTTGCGCGTTGGCAACGGCAGATACCGCAGTCAATAGAATGAGCTGTACGAGATATACGACGACGTTTACATAGTTCAGCGAATTATGAGACAGCGGCTACGCTGGCTAGGTCATGTCGTCCGAATGGATGAAAACACTCCAGTTCCAAGGGGGAAAGCTGGATAAGAAGGTTTTCTCCGCTCCGTTGGTGACCAGGTAGAGAAGGACCTGACTACACTTGGAATCTCCAAATGTCGCCAAACAGCAAAAAGGAAGAACGACTGACGCGCTGTTGTAAGCTCGGCTATGACCGCTTAGCTGTGTCTACGCCAAGAAGAAGAAGAAGGTATCTTCAAGCAGGGATTATTGTTCAAAGCAGCGGCACAATCTTTGGAAGAAATTGGTTAGATCGGACCACTGTAGTCTACAGCTACCATACAAAGTGAACTCTTCTCCACGTAACTGTAAAAATAACAATGACAACTATGTATCCAATTTGGAGAGATTCTTTAGAGTGGCGAATATCTGCTGCGTGCCTCGTTGCGGCATTCAACAGGTGCTTTTTCGCTATTGTAGTAGTTAAAGAAAGTGCGCAGCTTAGTGGAAATTATAAATAGACGCGTTTAATTGTTCTAAATGATTTAGTGCGATACAAATTAAGTAAATTTTCAGGCCAATTAACAACAACGCGCATTAGTAACGGAGAACATAATTTTCTGCAGAGCTGCCTGTGTCACGGTCGCGCTATGCTATGCTGTGCAGTTACTAAGAGCAAGGAATGCACGCTTAATGGACGCGTTGAACTTTTTTGTTTGGCACATGTAAGTGATAAGAAAACTAGTTCAACGCAGCGAGCAAAGGCACAGCGCGCATTTGTGTAAAAAAAAAAAACAAAAACAAAAACTAAAAGTGCCAATGAAATTTCTGTCGCGATGCGTTGATGATCACATAAGCACATGCATAGTATGTATGTATGTACATATGCATATAAAAAATTTAGTATGTAAACATGCACAGTTATATTTATAGTTATAGAGCAATTAATTTGTGCTTGCTGACGCAAAGTATTGTATTAAATTAAAAGTTGTGCATGGAAAAAATTAATAAAATCAGAACACAAAAATAAGAAAATTTAAAAAGATGCCCGCATGAGAAATATGCTCATGCCCACACACACACACCCGTACACGCACACGAGAGCAAAAAGCGCTGCTACATTAAATATGTGCGCCTTTCATTAAAGCGAAATTAGAACATATTGAGTCTCGGTGCACACCAGAGATCTGCAACGGATACACAATTTCCGTGCACACTCGAACACTTACCCGAAACCGGCTTGTATTGCTTTCTTTGAACGAGCAGAAGGATTGCTTGTTAGCGACTGTGCGCAGACGAACGTGTTGATCACAACACTCGAGTGTCGTTCATACGTGTTTGTTTGGGTTCGGGTGTTTTGCGGATCAATATATTCGAGTGTCCGAGTTTAGGCTCGAGTGTGCAAAGCATTTTTTGTTTATGTGTAATCGTCAGTACAGTTGATTAATTTGCTTTGTGAGTGTTAAGAATGTTATATGATACGTATTACATGATATTTATTGAAAATAATGGCCGAAAAAAGAAGATTTTATTGGTTGCAAAATTGCGAATGGCAGTTACAGCTTGTCTGGTCTTATGTTATGGTTATGCAAATATATTTTTAATTTTAAAATGCGTCGTTCCTTTGATACATGCATACATATAGTTTAAATGCTGTATTTCAATAATATTGACTGTTAAAGTGTATACAACAATAATAATTTCTCATATTTTTGCTCAGAAAAATTTGATACATTTCTTCTACACCCGTGTTCTGTCCGAGTATCCGTGGCAATAGTTGAACACATTTCGGGTTAGCTGCGGGTGTCGAGTGTGGACACTCGCTTGTGATCGTTTTGAAGAGAGTATGATCAAACAGACTCGAATACTCAGAAAGCAGCTGCCGGGTGTGCCACTCGATCGAACCCATTGCTGCCGAGTGTGGTGCTCGCTCGTGCTCGATTTTTAATGAGGGTGATCGAACAGGCTCGAACATACCCAATGCAGCTCTCTGGTGCACACTATCTGCTGCAACATTGTATGCTGGAAAGCATAACAAATAATCACTACAACTGGCGATATGCATGATGTGTGTGTGTGTATATGTGTGTAACCACTTGTATGGCAGCGCTTATCACCAACTTAAAGGCGCTGTGGCGGTGTAGTTTTCCAAAAGCCACTGCCTGCTACTGTTCTGTCTTATATTATTTTGTAGTTGTTGTTGTTGCAATGCATTTACAATGCAATTGCAAGTGCTAGCCTGACACTATGCCACTGACAATTAATAACAATCTGTCGTAAAGATGTCCAAACAATTATGGCGCGATCGTAAAACGGCAATACTTCTTTATGCGCACACACACACACACACACACTCATACATTTAGCATATTAATGGCGCAGTGGCATTGGCAGTTGCGGGGCAGCGACGGCAGCGCGCACGTTAACCGCAATGAAGTCAGAAAGTGCAACTTGGGGGCGCAAAAATTGCAAACGCTGCACATTTCACCACGCGTTTGTTGTTGCAAATACATACAAACATATGTACATATGTACATATGTGAACAACTCATCTACATAAGTATGAGTGTATGTCTAGAGCATGCTTTTGCATTTGTGTATCAAAGCGCATACAATACTCATATACATATGTATGTACATATGTGTGTGTAATTCGTGGCACTAGTTGTTTAGTTGTGTGTGTTTCAGCGTGGGCGCACAAAATCAGTGTCAAATTGCTATTTCTGCAGCGCGTACATTATTGCCGCTGCCCTGCTGCCTCCAGCATCCGCACATTACTTTGGACTGCTGCTCCATCGCCGCTTGGCATGATGTCATTCTAGAAGATGGTCTCGCGCCTAAATATTGCGATCACACTCGCTGATATGTATGTTCACATATGCAAGTATTATGTGCATATGTTTGTTTACGTGTTTATTTGCATTTTATTATTTTTTTTTTTGATTTTTTTTTTAATATTTTTTTTTAATTTTTTTCTTGCTCTTTAGTTTTCGCTATAAATGCTGCAACTTCTCAAAATTTTGCGCGAAGAAATAAAAAATATACAGTTGGCAACTATGTGAGACGCATGCTTTATTATAGTTACATATGTATGTATGTGGCATATGTTGCACATAAACCGTACTCATTGATGTGTGTATTTATGTGATGTGATGCGATCATTTGGTGATTGCTATTTGTTGTTGCTTACGTTCGGCGCGGTTCTTTGGAACACCAAAGCGCGGCGTTTGCTGACTGGATGCAATGGAATGTGCTGTGCCGCAATTGAAAGGATATATCTGTACATTTGATATGTAGCATGCATTTAAATGGGCTGATTAGTAATTAAGGAAACGGAAAGACTGATTTATTTAATATAGAATTTTAGAATCATACATTTTGTATGAGAAACGTTTGTCACAAAAAAATATATGAAAAATTTTAGCTTCACTGACAGCAAGCAAATATCGTAAGTCGGATGTTTGTAAGGTAACACATACAATTTATAAATAAATTAAATAAATAATAAATAAATATCGTTTAGTTTATTTGCAAAAAAATATCGCTTCGGCAAACCTTGGACTGTAACGAATCGAACAAACTATTTCAACTGTTAAAAAATTCTGGCAGCACTTGCGGTAATACCTCAAACTGATGTCCAACGCCGCGCTTCTCTCTTTGGTGAAGAAGTTCTTCTTCTCAACCTATATACAATTTTAGTTATCTCTTTGTTTCGTACATTGGTTTCTCTGAACAATTATAGTTAACAATAAGTTAATTATAAGACTTAACTTTTTCAAATCAATAACCTTCACAGGTGCTTTAATTATAGCATAAAAATGTATAAAGAGATCTTTATATTGTTTTTAATCGGACGGTTTGAATGGCAGCTGTATGGTATAGGGGTTCGATCTGAACAATATCTTCGGAGAACATACTACTGTCTGACTGAATATTCCATGCCAGTTTCGTTAAGATACAAGTACATATCGCTCATTTGCTGCAACGTCGTCATAACTCAAAAAAATCGATTCGCCAGAAAACGCGTTTAAAGTTTTCAACTTACTACAACCTTACTTATTATGTATATCGTCAAATAGAAAAGTTTTCCATACAAGGACTGGACTTTAATTGATCAGTTTGTATGACAGGTATACACTATAGTAATCCGATCGGAATAATTTCTTAGAAAATTATACAGTTGCCTTGAAGAATAATTTATACTGAATTTCGTGGTGATAACTTGGAAAATAAAAAAGAATCCATAGTAAGACATGATGTAATAGGTAAAGCAAAACTTGGTGGGATCGAAAAAACTTTATACCACTTTAACGCCCCCACCACTCCATCCACTCTTTTTTATCGAATCCAACTTTATAATTTTGATAGCATGGCAAATTATTTCGCTAATGGAATGGAAATCGGCGTGCCGGTTACGTTGTTTCAAAAGTCTTGGGAATGGCATGCTATGTTGTCGTTGTCATTGAAGATAATTCCATGTCGTCTGCATATACGAATTGAGTAATATACATAGATATTTAATTCTGATATTAGTAAAAGGATAGGCAATTTCATAAAATTGCTTCCGCGCTTATTCAATATCTTTATGTCTTTACGTTTTTTCTCAAGTGTTATATTTCTTGGTCAAATCGCTAGTTTTAAGTAATGCGTTTGTAATGATTATGATCTGTAGTATTCCCTTGCAAATCGATCCGAACACATAACTGTAAACATAAGAATATATCAAACAAAAAATGTAAAAACAATCGCATATATAGATGACTTCACAGTGGTAGCAGTGGCTAAACATCTCGATGACCGCTGGAGTCAAAAGTCTTGCGCTTAAGCTCTAGGAAAGTTGAAGAAAAGATATCGCTCACCATAGTGAGATTACTTCACAGACACAACCTTAGTGTAATAGCAAGGAAGACTTGAAAAATACGGCATTTGAAGCAAATAACTGTATGCGGCTCTAATATGGATACAGGCGCTAGATATAAAATCATACGCTAAACCAGTCAACCAGTCAGTGTTGAAGTATTAGCCAGTATGACGCCGATTGACGTCCTGGGAGCTTTAGAAACTACCTTTATAAATATCGTTGTGACTTTAGTCCATATTGTCCGATGTGTACAGAGTGTATAGAAGCCTCTGAACACGTAGTCTATCATTGCCTTCGGTTTTCAAGTATAAGCAAAAAGCTGAAAACCACGATTTGAGGTAGTCTCAAGGTAGACAATTTTACTGCACTTATGTACATATGTGCGAGTCCTCTGTAAAATGAAAAGATGTCGCCGAAGCATCAGCTCTAATTATGATAAGATTGAGACATTTACAACAGATAAGGCATCGGTCAGTCCATACAATATAGGAGACTTAAGTATCTTCTTCTCTCTCGTGGGAGAGACATGACATGGCAGTGGGTTAGTTTTAGCGAATTAAAGCTCCGCATCCCAGCTTTCAATGCCTCCTCCTACTAAAAAAGAAAAAAATGCCGAGCATAACTCTATACCCAAACCGTCATAATCCTAATATGATCTTATTATCGAAGTTGTTGAAATTTTTAAATTACTGTTTTAAAATTACAGGTCTAAGTAAGCTCAATTGGCTTTATCTTTAGCTGAGGCACTAAATGCCCTTTTAATTTGTATATAATATAATTCATGAATGAGTGCAAATGAAAGTGAGAGACTTTGCTCATTTCCGTATCTGCCTATCGGCACAATGCTTGCGAACAAGCAGTGATGCAGGAAACGAAGAAAACAAATTTAGTAAGAAGTAAAAGAAATGTGCAGAGGAATAACAAAACAATCCGTAAGATAAACAAAACAGCAGCAGAAGTAAAAAATGGAATAATTAAAAATACAACCGAGTCAATATGAGCAGCAAGAGCAAAAACAAAGTCCAAAAAATAACAACAAAAAAGTGAAAACGAGAAATACAAATTGCTCGGCTAAGCTAAGTAAGCTGAATTAATTTCCAATGTGAAATAACGCAGAACGTCAAAGCGATTGCACCGCCAGCAGCTCAAGCAATGCACAGACACCCACACACACGCAGCAATTAAAGACTACAAGGGATTAACAAGAAGTGAAGATGAGCGCGATAACAACAATAACAACCGCAAAACAATGCCCTCCGCTGTGGTGGCTACCAAAACATTAACAGTGGATGCCACAGTGTAGGAGCATGCCTACTGAATGCCTACAGCCGTGCTCCAAAGATTACCCACGACGAAAAACAGAAGTCCCAAAGCCTATGTTTGTGTGCGTGTGTGTGAGCGGCTAATCAAAACAGCGACTGCTCCTACTCAGCCAACGGAGGCAAGCAGCAGCGCTTGGATGTGCTTGAAAGAAGGCCATAAGTACTGCAACTGCATAAAGAATGCCACATGCAGCCAGACAAAGTGCAACAAAACAAATATCGCTGATAAAAATATACAAATGAGTTCCGATATGCAAAGGGCACTGCCTCAGCGCATTCATTGAGTGTTTAAATGCGCGCGCAGAGCTTCTGCATGTAAGTATGTATGTATGTAGTTGCAATGCGGAAGGGCGGCTGATGGGCAGCAACAGTAGCAGCAGCATGAGTAACAGATGTTGCACGATGCTGCTTGCAACAATGCCACCATGCAGCATGCGTCATATTTGGCGTGCGCGTGTTTGGTGTCGCATGCAACTTGTTGCTTTTCCATGAGGTGGCAAAACGAAGAAACTAAATGCATTCGTTAGTGACAGGCAATGAGCAGAAGAGTGTAGTTGCACGATTTTAAGAGCAGACATGACATTTAAGAGAATGCGATGGCGAGCAGCCATTAACAACAAATAGCGGACTAGCTCAGCTGATTATGTTGCATAGACCAAATTGTGGCAGCAACATATGTAAATACATATATGTATGTATGTATCTATATGCGTGGTAATTATGTGAGAGTTTACATTGACAGTGAAAGACTTTAACCGCCGAGGTTTTTGCGGTTTTCCATATTTACATATTTTTTTATTTATTTATTTTTCTTTTTCTTTTTTAAAGTCATAAGCTACCGGCAGCACATGTTCGAGCGTTCATTTGCACCTTTGCATGTGTGGTAAGTCTAACGATCGAGAAATTGGCCAAGTTGCCGGAGAGTGCAAATAACGCCGCGATCAAATTACACGCCAACCGGCATTTACTTCGTTTAGTGGCACCTCAGACTTTGCATAAAGTTTATTGGCCATGTTTAGACATGCTGCAGCACTTTTGAAAACAAAATTCATGTTTCTCAATAACGTTCAGTGGCTGTAACCGACTGAGAAACGAATACTCGCTAAACTAAAAAGGAGTAAATCTGAGTTGAGCAAATGTTTATGCTTAAAAAAGAAACTATAGCCTTCATCGATTCACCATTTCCCAGCTCGCTATGTGAGGCGCTGGTCTCTTATAAAAAATTATCGATGTTAAAGCAACAATAAAGTTTACGGGTTGAATTCGATGTAAGTAAGAGAGTAAGCACTTTCTTTCAAGCTACTAAGTTTTGTATAACGGATTTTAGATTCAAAAATTTAAGTCTTAAAATCAAATATATATGTACGTGTTATAATTTTCGAAAACGTTGTTCGTTGTTGAATGATTGCTGTTAAAATATTCAAGCTTGTTACATATGTACGTAAGGTTTTCATTTTTCAGCTCCATAGATTTCAAAATGACATAAAGCCTTATAAATCGGCAATAAATGGTGTTTTTGTAAACGTGTGGTTTTCAATGACACAATCCTTTTTCGGAGTTCGTCTCTTCGGCAGGTGTTACCCACTGAAACAAAGTCGGTGTTATATCCTCAAGAAAATTAATGTTTGGTCTGCTCTATGGGTAGAGGGAACCATTGGTTATATTTATTCAAAATGAAACCGGACAGTGTGGAATACTATGAAGATATTGTTAATGACTTTTTCATGCTTGAATTGGAGCATGTTGACCTTTGGCACCAACAAGACGGCGCTACATCCCATATAGCCAACGAAACAATCAATCTATTGAAGGAAACTTTTCATGACATTTCACTTCCTGGGCCTGTATCGTGGCCTCTAAGATCGTACAATTTATAACCACTGGATAATTTTTGGTGCGATTATGTAAAGTCACTTCTCTACGCAGATAAACCCGAGACGATTGACGCTTTGAAAGAAAATACTTGGCGCGTTATTGCTGAGTTTATTCGAAAGCCGAAAAATCGACCTCTCGGTCGAGCGAATCGCGGTGGCTACTTGGCAGAAATTATTTTTAAAACATAATTACAAACCCTTAAATTTATAATAAACCTAAATTCTTGTCCACAACATTAAATTATGTGCGTTTTATTTCCACTTGAGAACTTCTTCTTTATTGGCTTAGACACTGCTTAAGCGATTAGAGCCGAAAGATGGAGCCGTATGTAGAAGTTCGCGCAATTGAGAAAAGTTCTCTGAGCGCCATTCATTTGGGAGCGATTTTTTTACAAAGACTCAATCAGTTCACGAATTTCCATTTCAGAACTATTATTCTCTGGGTAGCCAAGAACATCCGTTTGAAGGCGAGACAAGGTAAGAAAGTCAATCATCCCTTCTCAGTGTTGTGCGCTGGATCTTACTGCGAAAAGCTCTTTGAGAACCACATGCCTAAAAACCCCTTTCATTACGTTTTTGGTACTGTATTGTAACTTTTTCTAACGACTTTAACGAATGACTGGAGGTCAGTGGTCTGTTCTATATTGGACTGCGTCAGTCTTTAATCCATTAATCAGTTCATTTAATTCATTTCAGGGTTTCACCACGACATTTATACAGTTTTCAGAGTTTGAAGTTTTTGAAACCCCGATATTTGAGTGGAATACATTTTTTAAAGCCTTTTGGAATAAAGTATACTTATCACACCTAAATTATGCCTGCTCGCTAGCGCATAGATTCATTCTGATATTACAATTTCATGCGATTAACAAACATATTTCAAGGAGAATATATACATATATGTATGTATGTATATGTTCAGAAATATGTAGTGACTGTCTTATGTGATCATGTCTAAAAATATTAAACGGACAGTCTTCTAATCTAAACATACACCAACTATGCGCATACATAAATACATACCTGCATAGATACGAGTGTGTGTGGGTATGTGTGTGTGTGTGAAACGAAATGACATATGATAGAATGGAATATGACTGAAAAGTAGGCAAACATGTGCATATTCTGAATAGATTTTAATCACAGTACATACTCGCAATCACGTCCGTACTCTGTACTAAGAACGGCGGTACCGCATACTCAAACAAGTCAACATGTTCCACGGCAACTAGCTTTGCACAATGTCGATGCCGCCGACCAGCCAATGGAACGATAGCAGTCAGACAAAAAAAAAATGGAGGCGACGAATGAAAAAAACAAAACCAAAAAAAAACCTATTTGAAATGGCAAAAAATGTCAAGCAAAATAAATCATTGAATAAAATAGCACAGAGGTGTGAGAGGTTAGAAACTATATACATATGTATATAAAGTGAACCAATACGGCTGCAAAAACAAATGACATTTTGGTGTTAGTAAGGAAAATGGCGGCCAGTAGTTGGTGATGATTTGGCTAGATGCGTCGATGTCATGATTTTTTATGTTTTGTTCGTTTGCTACATACACACATACTAATGTTTGCTGATTTTATTGAAAAAAGCCGCGTGTGTAAGCAAATTTTAGTTATGTCAAAAGGAAATAAGCAGCCATAAAGTTTTGGTTGGATTTGATAATTGTTATAGATTTTCAAGAAAACTTTATACATTTTGTAGCAGGAACTTTGACACTAGATTAAAAATTATAAAAGCTGTAAATAAAGTTTTTAATTGTTAAAAAAAAAATATTTTTTAATTATGCCCTCATGAGCACTGAGCACACGCTTAACTACGTATTTTAATAGCAAATAAGTAAAAAATAACAAAAGCCCGCCAACATGCTGCTTTATTTTAATAATAAATATGCGCTAATCGCCTAAACACATTGTGCCCAGCACAAAGTAATTAACTGTATTTCCATATGCCCTCCTGAGTTCATTGTTGCCCATGTTATCTAGTTTATTATGTGTTGTAATAATATAAAAAAAAAATAAAAATTATTATAAAAAATATTCGCAAAAAAAAACAAAGAAAAACCAAGTGGCAAGCTGAAGACGTGAAAATAAGCGAGCAAAATAATGTAGTAAAATGTGCATGAAAAGTTATCAGCATTTGAAGGAAGTCGACAAAGTTTTTTTATGCATCGTTAGTTTATATATTTATTTTTAAAACTTAGCTCATTGATTATTTGCCAGCAAAGCGACTACAAATTATCGCAGAAACTCGTGTGTCTGCAGTTCATGTAAAAACTATCCATTTATAGTAGAGAAATAGCACATGTGGCACTAAGCAACCAAAAAAGTAGCATACTTCTAGGGGTCACTGTTGATGGGAAGTAATGTTACGCAGGCTGTGATTGACGAAAGACTATTAAGATCTATTATAATATCGAGGTATCAATTCGAACATCAACGAATCAATAAAATATATACTGATTATATTTATATAAATTTTGTTTATATTTGGTTATATGTATATGTTTAAGTGCTTGGAAAATTGGAAATGATTATAACAAAAACAAGGAAAACGTTTAATTCGGTTTCACGGCAGCTATAAAACCCTTCAGAATAACAAAACATTCCTTACAAGAAATTTAATAAATCATTTTGTATGGTAGCTGTATATAGTATATAGGTTATAGTAACCCGATCTAAAAGATTTCTTCGGAAATTACAACATTGCCTTAGGCAATAATGCCAATTTCTGCCGCAAAAAGAACAAAAGATTTGCATGAAATTGTGCTTAAGCATATTTCAATTTATATTAAGTATTATTCTTATATACTTACCAAAATTTACAAATTGCTTATCACCATATGCCTACCCAACTCGATTGACCTTTCGAATTGGTAATAAACATTTAAGAAAAAAATAAGTGCTAAAGCAAATCTATGGCGCCCGATAAAGACGTATATTGCACAATACATTGTCTAAATAATTTATTATGCGACAAACCAACCGGAAACAGAGTAAATAAAAATATAAGGATTTATTAATTTCATTTATGAAATTAATCAAAAATCTGTTTTATTTTTTATGTTCAGTAGTCGACATTGACTTACAGGTTATCGCAAACAGAATTCGGACGGCGAATTCTGATAAGCCGCCAAGCAGAAATCGTTTTAGAAACGTTTGTATTAGCAAAAGAACGATGTGCCAAGACAACTTTGTAGATCTTTTTTTAACTTTCCACATGAATTATTTAATAATTTCGTTTAGGAGAAGGCGCTTATTTCAAAAAAAAAGAAGAAATTATTTATTTCGGTGCTAGCAACAACCATGACCATCTTCGATTCGCCAAGAATTGGAAAGTAGATAATCGAATGAACTATAGGAAATATTTAAAGAAACAGACAGAGCTTGTAGTGCAACCCTGCTCTAGCATATCCTCTGACGCATGCGAAATTTTTTTCAGTAACCCCTTAGTTTTGTTATAGAATTTTATACTTGATTCAAAGTCATAAGCCTTCAAAATCAAAGAAGAAAGAAATGTGTAGAAAAACTGATGTAAAAAAACTATTAAAACGGATGATATGTAAAACAATACTTGGGAGCATTGAAGTTAATTGTAGTTGTGTAATTAGGTCCTTCTCCACCTGGTTTTTCCAACGGAGTGGAGGTCTACATCCTCTTCTGGTTTCTCTGACGGGCGACTGGACGCAACATGCTAGGACGTATCCAATTCGCTGAACTATGTCAATATCGTCGTATATCTCGTAAAGCTTATCGTTCTATCCCCACGTTGTCAAAATCGTGCTTGGAGAATTTAACCCCAGAATGGTCAAAGAAGGTATATTTGGCACAATGGTGAGGAAACATCCCTAAACGGGTTGATACTAATCGACTTCGCCGGGACCCGAAATATGATTATCTGTAGTACTAGATTCCAGCATTGGAAAACTCATCAAGCTTCCTTGCTGTTAGGTTAGATTAGGTTAAATGTTCGATCCTTACAAAGGGATCTCACTTGAACAGGTTATTAGGCCAATCCGTTGTGGTACCTAGAACTGCTATAACAATTTATAATAAAGACCTTTATAAAACGACAAATCGCTTTGAGTTGGTCACAAATTTGTTGAGAAGCACAATAATAATTACGGCTCTATTTCTTGTTCCGCCGAAGGTTTGGCTGACAAGTGTTGCTAAGTCTGGACAATGGACGCCTGTATCTTTTCAACTCACATTCTACAATACAACTTTGACACTAAGCGTCCTACTGAATTTTTAGTCTTACAGCTTGAATGTCTATTGGAAAATGTCTAGTAAAATGGCACTCCTACGTTCTAGTCTAATTCAGAAGGAAAACGCAGCTCATCGGCTTTACAGTTTCCAGCGAAACCGCTCTGGTCGGTCACTCAAACGAGTATGATGATTAAGAAGCATGGTGCAATGTCTGAGGACAGATACTCCTTGACTAACTTTAAGCGCCTAACATGCGAGCTCAATACTAATATGGCTGCACTGGTGTTGGAGTGAATGCTTGCCTCACTGTGAAAGTAGCTGCACTCCGGAGCAATAAATCAACTGCTACCTTAATAGGGAGCGGGAAGCCTAAAGCTAAGCTTAAGTTGTTGCTCCTTACAGAAGACTCCCCAACACAAAGCTTACTGTGTTTTTAATCTAGTGACCAGCCCACATTTACGCCGTGGATATGTGAGCGGAGAAACAACCGCTCTAGGTAGGCTCTGTAACGCTGTAATTCAAGTTATCAGGGAAGCAATTGAAGGAGACGAGAATTTCAGCGTGAGCCTGTTTAGACTTCTTCATATACCCAGCTTCTTAGAGCGAACTTTGTATCAAAGCATCTGTCTCCAATATCCACGGGTGTTATGTGTTCATGTTGTTTTACATGGAATTTTTTTGACAAGAGAAATGGCGAATCGAAGACAGCTAATGCCTAGCGACCGATTCTCTCTGATATCGGCGACTGGTGAACGACGTATACTTGCAATAAAAGATCTCTTCTTTAAGTTATAAATCAATTATGTTTTTACCCAGCAATTAACAGCTGTCATAACAATACACTTAAAATGCTTGTTATTATTGTCGATGCAATATGTGAGTGAGAGCAGCAAAAGGGATATTAATAAAGTGACAATCGAGAAATGCGGCATTAGAACTATTTAAAATTCATGTACATACATATGCACCCGTCTATGATAAATTGAACAGTTGCATGCTAATTGCAAGCAAACTGTCAGCGAATACACTGTTGTTGTTTTCCTTAATGAAATGTAACACTTCCATAATCTTTTGTTTGGCTTTTATCTGAAAGGAAGAGTGTAATGCCAGCAGCAGTTGAAAGCAGAACAACCAGCCTGCCACACAGCCTGACCGCACGCCGCCTCCCACACAAGCACCAATGCAACGCAATATGCGTATGTATGTGTATCAGACGAGAAATGATAGAATGATGCAGTCTGCTCTTAAACTCAACACAGAATCTACCAAATAGCTACATACACACATGCATATAGACTTCTATGTGTATATATTTACAATTGATTGTGCTTGGGGCCTTAAGCACTCCGGAAATATAATATATGTACTTATGTATAATATATTGTATTTATTTACAACAATTGTGCTAAGCGCGACCACAACAACATGAAAAACGGAGACGAGTTTGTCACTCTACTTTGGCTGCATTGTGTTGTTGCAGTTATTTCTCAGTCTGCTGCAGCGCGAAGAAGCACATATCAGAAGAATGTAGTGCAATACTGGCATAAAATGACCCAATTATTCCATGACTCTTCTGTACTTTCTTCATTTACAGTTTTAATGCTAGACATTTTGTTCGTTTTTCACTTTAACTCTTTTCCGCTCTGCGTCGTTAATATATGATTACAAGTTACTGATGGAATAGGTGTACGAATAAGGCAAGTACAGGGGGTTAGCCGAGCGGAATCTCGATTATATAGTAAACCCTGTTTTATTTATTTTTGTTTATACACATACATTTTTTTTAAATGCCCTTATTTGTGATGTTGATTGATTTTAGTTATTATTGTTGTTGTATCGACAGAATTCTGACAAGTTGACAGTCCTTGATCGGTTACGTAGACCCGACTGTCGTGGGAACGGTTGATGTTCCTACAATTGATTCAAAATTAAGGGTCAAATCTGCGTAAATTACGCTAGTCGCATTAACGGTAATTTTACCATCGATTAAGAGTAGAGCGCTAGAAAAGTTTTGGTGTACGTCAAGTAAAATTCCCTCAAATTTGTAAATACCACACCGTTTGATATAAGATTAGTTTGGAGTGCGAAAAATTATAGTAATTATTTATATTTTACAAAAATCTAACTGTGACAGTACTAAAGTTACTCTCAAGAAATTGCTCTCACTTCTCATCACTTCAAACTTGCGAATGTGTACTATACATACCGCAAAACGTAAACAGAAAGGCTCGCACAACGTTAAAAGCACTGCTCTGTCAGCATTGTGAATATCCGATAATTTTTGCTAGCAATCATTATTAAAAAATATTCCCCTATCCTTGTAAATATTACGGCATACGAGCACCAAAAATTCCCAGCAGCAGGATTATAAGGAAGATTTAACAAAATCGGTACCGATTATAACGAAATCCACATTGTTTTTGATGACGACTATCTAGTTATTCTTAGTAATCATTTAAGGTTGGAAATATAGGCTTTTCCAACTCGACTTAATTCTGCATAATCTTTCTTATGTGCTTTAATTTTAACTATCCGGACTCTCTTGTTTTTATACCCATAACAGTATATATTAGTTTGCCACGAAGTTTGTACTACCCAGAAGGAAACGTCGGAGACCCAAGTGTTTTTTTTTTGACATGTGGTTTTAAATGAGACAATACTTCTTTTGGAGTTGGTCTTGTTGCAAAGTGGGATACAGGTCTTATCAAAGTTATGACTGTTCTGGAAAGTGAATCGCGGAAATTTTTGGGTTGATTAAGTACCTAATTATGAAGAAATTGTTCAAAATATGTTGACAAATTTTCGTACTCTGGAAGCAAATATGAGTATCAAGTCAGACTATATCCGTAAACATCTGGATACATTATCGGATAGTTTTGGATATTACAGAGAGAAAAAATAGCGAGAGAGAGAGATCTTCAACGAGGATCTAAAAGTAGTGGAAGAAAGCTATCAAGGTCGTGGAGATGATCATATGATGCTGGTGCTATAAAAGATATTTCTACTGAAAAAATTATAAAATAAACTTTTTTTTGAAATATAGCACATGTTTTCGACATTTTTCCCATTGTTTACTTTGATATATCCTTATTTTTGGAAACAAAACTGATAATATGAATATATCTGCTATTTGGTTCAATTTTCTGATTTTTGTAATGTAAACTAAAAATATATATTTAAAAATAAAAAAGGGCAAATGTTATAAAACCAGTTTCATAAACTGTGGGCACAAATATATCCAAAATCTAAATCGAACTTATATCTAGGGCAACAAAACCATTTTAGACCAGAGAGGGGATCAATGATAAATATTGCTTCAAAAATGAATTATAATGTAACGGTCTATGGGGAACGCTTTAGAGCCGTGATTTTGACTTTTTCATTCTTGAATTGGAGGTTGTTGATATGAAAGGCCTATGGCTACACTAAGTAATA